>NC_056741.1:1001651074-1001691074 GCF_019279795.1 Protopterus annectens | reverse complement strand
TCAACTACCTCACCATTAACTGGGAAAGCTAGTTATGTACTGATGCACATGCCCATCACATCGACCTGGTCCTTGCTAACATGGACAACTGTTGCTGTACACCAATAGTTACCTCCTCCCTTGTTATATCTGAACACAAATTAATCACCTTTGGAAATCCACAGCCCTCCCACCCCACCCCATGCACAGGTAACCACCATGAAAAGCCTTTCCAAAGCTAACTATGGCCTCCTAAAAACATGGGTGGTTAACCTCACAGCAGCCATGCAAATTGAGATTAGTTGCATGACTGCTGAGTCAAACAATGCACTACGAACACGTACACAAATGCATGGATACTGCCATACCCAATAGAACCAGGACCATCACCTTCAAAAAAAGGAAGCCAATTTGGTGGTCCCCGACCATAAAAAGCTGTGCAACAGAAGGAGTGAACTGATATGGAATAAGGTGAAGTCCCACGACTGGAAAAAACCCTTATCTGCCTCAATTAAAACTTGAGATCCCACATCAAATACTGCAAAGTTAGCTGTGAAAACAGAATTGGAGCACATAGCAAAGACAACCACAAGGCTTCATACAGTTATGTAAAGAATCTCCATTGCAATACCAAGATTTGCTCTGAGCTACTAGACAATGGTACCTCCTAGACTGGCAAATGTTTCCAATATACTGGCTGACATATTGAGTGCAAACTTTACCCCTCCCCCCAAAGGACCAATCACAAAACCAGTACACTACCTGGCACCCAGTATTACTGCTGCACAGGTTAAAACACCACTGTCCAAGGTCAAGAATACAGCTTCTATGGGACGTGACAATATCCCTGGCTGTGTTCTACATGCACTACAGAGTGATGTGGCACCTCACCTTTGTGCCCTGTTCAAGCACAGCCTCACTTCAGGATTTGTCCTTACTGAATTGTGCACTGCTACAGTCACCCCTCTCCACAAACGAGGTATGAATACAGACCTTGGGAAATACCACCCCAACTGTCTGATAAGTCTATTATGCAAAGATATGGAATGCATCATCATGCACCTAATATACAAGGATATGGGAATATGCATACTCAGGATCGCACGCACTTTACTTTTGTAAAGGGTAGGTCGTACCTGCTCAATCAGCCTGGTCAACTTCTTGGAGTCAGTCACCTGAGTTGTGGATGAAGGCAAGGTGGCACATATAGCCTACCTTGATCTGGCCACAACGTTTGATGACATTCTTCACTCAGGAATCATGCAAAAACTCACTAAGCTAGGCATCAACCCCTATATCACTAGGTGGCTTGCAAACTGGGTCACAGATAGGACTTACAGTGTGAAAATAGCTGACTCCAAGTCAGACTGCTGAGCAGTCATAAGTGGATTCCCACAGGGTTCTGTCCTGGTTCCTCTTATGTTTGGTATCAACCTCTCTGAAGTCCATGCCAACAGGAAGGGACTCTGGTTGACAAAGTTTGCAGACAATTGCAAGTTAGGAGCTATTATTAACTACCCAGGTGATACTGGCATCCTACTGAAAGACCTCACTGAAACCAATGACTCATGTCAGAACCATGGCCTTAAGCTCAATGTCATAAAATGTGTTGTCATCCCCTTTGGGGAAAACCCTGTTCCCCATGAATTACCACATCGATGGTAGTCCCCTGACAAAAGAAGGCGTTATAACAGATCTGGGTACACAGGTTGACTGCAATTTCTATTGACAACCACCTTACCACTGTGGTCACAAAGTCCTTCTATGTGGCAAATCTCAGTACTAACGCAATAGCATCCAGGAAGGAAGAGGCCATTGTACCACTGTACTTTTCTTGACAGAGTGGCACAGTTTGTTTCAGTATACATATTCTGATGGATGTGAGGTAGGTAAATGAAATGTATGTCCTCATTTCCTGACAACAATCATATCATTACAGTGATTTTACAGAGAAATGATAATAATATATAAAACAGACCAGAAATATGAGCAATTGACCTGGACATCCTGAAACAATCCAGCCAGTTGACAGGCATGCTCAGAACCACTTTCTGCAATGAATCTGGACCAAGGCTGACAAAGTGGTGGGTGGAAGCCATATAAATGGGAATATATCTGAAGTACTGGCATAGATAAGCTAACACAGTTGCTGTAATAACACCCTCCTGTGTGCTCTAACATATATTAATGAAATAGCACAAGTAATTGAATTAGGAAATCTGCTATGGGTAATTACACATGTATTTGCAAATATATCAGCACTACTGGGATGTAACAGCACTGACAAACAGACACCAGTGTGAAAGTGCATACCCACAACCAATATCACCACCGTCAGTCACATACTGGTAAATCAAGTGAACAGTAGAGTATATGGACTGTGTGAACAACCACAGGCTTCATACAGTTATGTACAGAGAAGTCTCATTCAATACCAGATGTCAGTCAGAAATGGACAGACTGCAAAGTTCAAATATGAAATGAGCAAACTTTACCCCCCCCAACATATATATATATATATATATATATATACATAATGTTATATATATATTATACATAAATGCCAATATAGCATGTTGCTACAAGCACATGCAATCTGGAGAGTATCCTGCTGCTGCACCCTAGTGGAAGTCTAAATCTGAAAATGCACTCACTGGAAGTATTCCTCAAATGGGAGAACAATGACATCTGTGTTGTAACAGAAACCTCATTAAAGGCAACAGGAAAGCACCCCTGCAGTACTCAGCCTTATAACTCATATTCCACACCTTTTGGCTGCAGAACCTGGACTATAACTCCAAAGGTAGTGGTATTTCCATATCCATGTGAAGGATGCCAACACCTCCAGAGTGGTAGACCAACATTATGCATTACAGACCCTGCAGGTGGCTAACATGGTAAAAAGAGGAATAGTGGTTCAGGTTGTAGCCTGCTATAGGTCCCCAAAGATATCTCAAGACTCACACCTTATGTCCCTTAAACACCCTGGAGAATATTAGTCTCCAACCTAACACTATCATGCTATACTGGTTGACTTCTAACTACTCTCACCATTAACTGGGAAAGCTAGTTATGTACTGATGCACATGCCCATCACATCGACCTCGGTCCTTGCTAACATGGACAACTGTTGCTGTACACCAATAGTTACCTCCTCCTTGTTATAATCTGAACACAAATTAATCACCTTTGAAATCACAGCCCTCCCACTCCACTCCCATGCACAGGTGGTAACCCCCATGAAAAGCCCTTTCCAAAGCTTTTAACTATGGCCTCCTAAAACATGGTGAAAGACCTCACAGCAGCCTGGCGTGCAAATTGAGATTAGTTGCATGATCATGCTGAGTCAAACAACGCACTACCTAACACGCACACAAATGCATGGATACTGCCATACCCATGCCAGAATCCAGGACCATCACCTTCAAAAAAAGGAAGCCACCCAGGGTCCCCGACCATAAAAAAGCTGTGCAACAGGAGTGAACTGATATGGAATAAGGTGAAGTCCCACTCACTGGAAAAAAACCCTTATCTGCCCTAATTAAAACTTGAGATCCCACATCAAATACTGCAAAGTTAGCTGTGAAAACAGAATTGGAGCATTATAGCAAAAGACAACCACAAGGCTCATCATGCAGTTATGTAAAGAATCTCCATTGTAATACCAAGATTTGTTTGAGCTACTTAGACAATGGTAGCACTCTCCTAGACTGGCAAAATGTTTCCAATAGCACATGGGCTGATATATTGAGTGCAAACTTTACTCCCTCCCCTAAAGGACCAATCACAAAACCAGTACACTACCTGGCACCCAGTACACTGCTGCACAGGCTAAAACACCACTGTCCAAGGTCAAGAATACAGCTTCTTATGGGACGTGATAATATCCCTGGCTGGGTGTCTCTACATGCACTACAGAGTGATGTGGCACCCTCACCTTTGTAGTCTCTGTTCAGCTAACAGCCCTCACTTCAGGATTTGTCCTTACTGAATTGTGCACTGCCACAGTCACCCCTCTCTCCACAAATCGTAGGTATGAATACAGACCTTGGGAAATACTCACCCCAACCGTCTCAGATAAGTCTATTACAGCAAAGATATGGAATGCATCATCATGCACCTAATATACAAGGATATGGGAATATGCATACTCAGGATCGCACGTGACTTTTACTTTTGTAAAGGGTGGTCGTATCTGCTCAATCAGCCGGTCAACTTCTTGGAGTCAGTCACCTGAGTTGTGGATGAAGTGCAAGGTGGCACATATAGCCTACCCTTGATCTGGCCACAACGCTTGATGACATTCTTCACTCAGAATCATGCAAAAACTCACTAAGCTTAGGCATCAACCCCTCATATCACTAGGGTGGCTTGCAAACTGGGTCACAGATAGGACTTTACAGTGTGAAAATAGCTGACTTCCAAGTCAGACTGCTGAGCAGTCATAAGTGGACTTCCCCAAGGGTTCTGGTCTCTGGTTCCTCTTATGTTTGGTATCAACTCCTCTGAAGTCCATGCCAACAGGAAGGGACCCTGGCTGACAAAGTTTGCAGACAACTGCAAAGTTAGGAGCTATTATTAACTACCCAGGTGATACTGGCATCCTACTGAAAGACCTCACTGAAACCAATGACTCAGTGTCAGAACCATGGCTCTTAAGCTTCAATGTCATAAAAGTGTTGTTATTCCCTTTGGGGAAAAACCCTGTTCCCCATGAATTACCACATCGATGGTAGTCCCCTGACAAAAGAAGGCGTTATAACAGATCTGGGTACACAGGTTGACTGCAATTTCTATTGACAACCACCTTACCACTGTGGTCACAAAGTCCTTCTCTATGTGGCAAATCCAGTACTAACGCAATAGCATCCAGGAAGCTGAAGAGGCCATTGTACCACTGTACTTTTCTTGGACAGGGAGTGGCACCGTTTGTTTCAGTATACATATTCTGATGGATGTGAGGTAGGTAAATGAAATGTATGTCCTCATTTCCCGACAACAATCATATCATTACAGTGCATTTTACAGAGAAAAATGATAATAATATATAAAACAGACCAGAAATATGAGTAATTGACCTGACATCCTGAAACAATCCAGCCAGTTGACAGGCATGCTCAGAACCACTTTCTGCAATGAATCTGGACCAAGGCTGACAAAGTGGTGGGTAGAAGCTTACATAAATGGGAATATATCTGAAGTACTGGCATAGATAAGCCAACACAGTTGCTGTAATAACACCCTCCTGTGTGCTCTAACATATATTAATGAAATAGCACAAGTAATTGAATTAGGAAATCTGCTATGGGTAATTACACATGTATTTGCAAATATATCAGCACTACTGGGATGTAACAGCACTGACAAACAGACACCAGTGTGAAAGTGCATACCCACAACCAATATCACCACCGTCAGTCACATACTGGTAAATCAAGTGAACAGTAGAGTATATGGACTGTGTGAACAAAGACATCATTGTTTGCCACTCACACACTAGCCCTACATACACAGTCCCAATTCTCAGTGTAGTCTGAATCCTGACCTTGGTACAGTACATGTCTCAGTCTGCCCCTACAAATACATACAGCCAATAGATCAGCAGAAACTGGAGCAGCATGCACAGTCAAATAAAGAAGGAGCCATAACACTTACATCCACCCCCCTCCATACACAGCCCAAATAACATGTACACATGATGTGTACACAATCATGACAGTCTGTTAACAATGGCCAGACATACACAGGCCTCTCACATGTAGAGTTCACCTCAGAATGTATAGGTACAGGACTCATATCCATGTCCACTTCCCTGACATGTCTGTAGGTCTATTACATCACCGGGATGGTAGCAGGAATGAAGTCAAGAAATAATGATAATAAATATGTCTGCACCTCACTGACATCTGGACAAAGCCTGACATCATTTGGGGACAGAGGCACAAAGGGGTAGATTGGACATATTGCTGTCATACATTCAGAAAGTTGCATATGTTACTGGGTTTGTTGTAACATCCTTTATGAAGAATATGACTTCGGTAATACCAATAGATGTGAGTATTTACTGACTGCAGCCCCCAGAGTCCACAACTGATTTACCAAGGACACCAACTGTCTGGGGAACAGACAAAACATAACAGGCAAACATGTGACCAGTCTGTGGACAGCATGCCAGTGGAGAGGTATGTCAGGGACATATCACTGTCAGTCGTGAAGTCACTCACTGAATGCATTTCCATATAAACCCTTTCAATCTATCAATCCACCATGTGTATAACAGCACTGATGACATAGAATCTGTTCACAAATCTGGGGATATGTCCCCCATGTTGTTTGGCTGACTCCACATACCCTGTCCTGTGACGTATTGCCATCTACTGTATGTGAATCTGTAGCCCACCACCTCTGTAATGTCCTTCAAACAGGCAAGGAAAAGGGGCAAGGCCCACATAAAGGAATATCCCATATGTTGGAACTAACAGCAGTGTCCAGGCCCACAGCACAATATTATGTGGGAACCTACATAGTGGTATGGCCTTAGCAATACCTGACATCTGCACATCTGTACAGAGGACAGACAGAAAGTAGATAGCCAACAAGTTATGCATTAGGATGAATGTTTTGATCCTGAAACTGAAAGGTATGCCATTACTACATGACAGCAGTCCTCAATGATATGTCCAAAAAACATAGCAGTCTACAGTTAATATCAGAATATAAGATCAATATCTAATAGAAGATACATAAAAACATACAGCTCAAACACCAAGAACAATATAGTCAGTACTCAGAGTCCCAACTTTGCATGCAGGGGTGTATGGTCCTAGTACTACAATCTGCAATCTGCTTTTACTTGGAAAAGCACTGTTAACAGTACTAACGTAATGATACAATATGTATTAAACTATTTTTTTCAACCAGTGGACTGTAGCTGGTGTAACATGCAAGTGTGACTGCATATAACGTGGGATACTTCCCATGTAGAAAACAAATAAAAATAAAAAAGATTGTGGTACTACCCATGTATACCCAGGTGTCCCATACAGTATAGTCACACCCCTTGATACTGTAGTGACAGAAGATAGAAGCATGTTATGTACAGGAAATTAAATACACTTATTAAATATGTCATTACCCTGCTATTTTATCAGTCTGGAATGTGATCACTTGTTACCAGGGCTGAGCTATGCTTAGCGGGTTTAAGCATTGCTTAAATGTAAATGCTAAGCAGATTTGTGCACTGGTAAGCAAAGCCTACACAGTGTAAGTGCCTATTCATTTAATTGTACATTAGCACTGCTTACTGTTGTGCAAACACACTTAAAGCTGCTCAAAACTGCCTTAATCACTTTGTATCCAACAGTCCTTGCTCTGCCGACCAACAAAATAAACAGCCCTTGAACCCAGGCCCTGCACACCATAGTCAATGTAATTTACTAGTAATCCACCTCAGATGCATGGTTTTAGGATGTTTTCTCAAACATACACTTCTTTACAGCCAGTTTACAATAGGGAAGAGACACTGTGCAATTAGGAAGGATTGGTATCTACAAATATATATATATATATATATATATATATATATATATCTGAAAAGAAACATATACATAGAGAGAGAGATAGATATGTATGGAGATAAATGTATGTGTATAACAATATATAAATAGGACACTAATACTGAGCTGTGTAGCAGTTGTATATATAGCATATATATATATATATACCAATAAATACTGAGCCAGTATATATGTATATATATATATATATATATGGTATAGACAGAGACACACATATATATATATATATATATATATATATATATGTTATATATATAGTATATATATATATATATATATATATATATATATATATGCATACATGTCCCAAAATGCCTACAGTACAAACATATGCTGCTGATAGACCACCCACAACTGGGGCAAGCATGCAACAGTTGGATATGCAAAGGACCCCCTGACACCTCACATCTGTTCCCTGGCCACAGTCCAAATAAATAAAGTGAACAAAGCACACTGTTACAATCAGCTGATGGCCATACACAATGGCCAGACATACAATAACCTCTTGAAGGCAGAACAACTAAAATGATTTAAACATAGTAAAGAGAAATGCAAGCAGCCAGTAATTCACATGTTTATTATACTCTGATGTTCGGCCATTAAAGCCTTCAAGGAGTAAAACATTTACAAGAAATACTTCTACTTTAATCACAAGAAGCAATTAAATACTTAATTACATAATTAAATACACAGTTCCAATTACACTCCCCATTTAAATCCCCATATGGACAATTGCACGACGGTTAATACACTGAGTCTGTACATAACAATTGTCCTTTATAAAAGTTTCAGACGCAAACTGAGGTGAACAGACTTTCTTTCTAAAACAGTACATTGGAACCCAACACTGTCCCCATGGTGAGATTTATTCAAATATATGGCTATAGAACCATCATCTTTCTTATCAGTAATATGTCTCACATGTTCTAACAACCTAGGTTTAAAACATGTGTTACTCTCCCCCACATAAAATATGTTTCAAGGACATCTAAGAGCATTCTCTATATACCAATCCTCTTGAATGTACCGACTTCAACATCTTTTCCAGCCTTCTCAGCAGGAATGGCATCATTAAATAATGATAGACCATTATATCTATCAATCTCCTACAGGCGACATCTGGACAAAGCCTGACATAATTGGTGTGAACAGAGGCCCAAATACATGGCCATAGTTGAAATATTGCTGTTATACACTGAGAAAGTTGCTGGTGTTAGCTACAGGGTTTGTTGTAACATATTACCTCTCTTTCTGAGGGATATTCAGCTGCAGAAAACAACTGGATGTTAGCATTTACAGACGTGCAAATTACCAGAGTATGCTACTGATTTTGCCAAGGACAACACCTGTCTGTGGCGGTAACAGATCAAACATAACAGGTTAACCTGTGGCCTATTATGTGGATAGCCCTCACAGTTAAGAGCCATGTAGAGACAGAACTTTGTCAGACTGTAACTGGGCCATGCATAAGGGGTAGTATGCATGTAGACAAACCCTGTTAAACTAGGCAGTATTCCAAACATATAACAGCAATACATCACATTCTGCCCCTAAGTCTTGAACCTTCTTCACCATTTAGTTGGCTTCGTCTACACAAGTCTTAAGTTGTAAGAGGTAGTATTAGGCCTCACACAACTCCAGGATGTCTTCCTCTCACAAGGCGGAAAGGGATGCCCACATGGAGTGCTTCAATTATAGGAGTGTGCTTGCCATGACATTGGCTATTGAATAACTCACACAGCTGCTCTGCATGCAATTAGCAACTGGGGAACACCAGTAGGGTGCACAGAATATCACCTGGTCATGAGAATCACCTACAAAAGCCATGCTGCCAACTATTCAAACCAGCTCTATCCCTTAGTGTAAGAGAGAGAGAGAGAGAGACAGAAACAACAAATAAAACAAAACTTGAAAAGAGAAGAAAAAGTTAAGTGGAACATGTAAGTTATGTAATTGAATGCAGTATTTGGTCTGTAATAATGGGAAATATGATTTGGAAAAATATATGTCCTAACAAGACTTGCTTTACTAATGTCCTGCTGAACAGGCATACCTCTCAATTGTATAGATCTTCAGGGAATGTCCAGATTTTTCCATTATAGTTTTTTGTCTGTTCCTCCTGAAATCTGTACTTTTCTGGCAAATAGCTGAGGATTGAAGTCATCAAGTAATGACAAACACTTGAGTTTAAGACTACACATCCTTAAGAATATTCACGGTAATGCAAAATGTATTATTCTACAAATTTCTAAGTTTGTAACAGGAATATTTAAAGTCTGTCCCTATTCATCCCCCCATCATTTTAGGCTTTGTCCAGATGTGATGCTCTAAGACATTGTGGGATAGGATCACAGCTCAGGAGCCTGATTTACCCTGGGAAAGGACAGCTCACATATGACAACTGCTAGGGTGTCTATCAAACAATTGTGACTGTGATACTGCTAGGCCAGTTAATGGGATGTTGTCCATATCCATATGTTACCTGTGAATATGAGTATGATACATGCTTGTCTTGTAAATCTAAGACACCAATAAGGGTATGTGCATAGTAAAGCACTGTTGCAGACGTGTGTTGAACTGCTTGTAATATATTGAGTTAATAACTTTCAACTGTACAGTGTTCAGCTGGACAATAACACATTTGTGACTGATATTCTAGTCACTTACATATACCTGTGTTATGTCAGCCAAACCACTGGCAAGTCTGAGCAAAGATAGTGGCTATGTAACATAATAGCCTACTTAAGACTGTTGGACATCTTCCAGGTTTATACAGTGATGTCAAAATACTATGCAATCGTTAATTCCACAATGTATGGTACAGCTATATTAATACAGCATCAATATTGATGTCCCTTTTGTACCCATTTATGTGTGCCATTGTCCAGATGCACTACTATAACAGGTTGAGAAGTATGATTGAACAGCAAGACTGTAAATACAGTGTGCCATACTAACATAGAACAGAAATGTATACCAGGTATCCCCTGAGCACATGTATGCATGCATATGTTCAGCTGGAAGGCACAAAACTAATCACATGGGTTTCAAGCAGTCAGGTACATAGGTTGTGCATGTTGCATTATATGTGTAATATCAGTGTCAGTGTACGCTGGTGCAGACAGAAATGTGTGCAGCTACTGGTTTTTGCATTGTCTTAACACTAACATGGGTACTAGAGTAGGTATGATTATCAGGTGGTAGTAATCGGAGAAGTGTCCAACTGTGTTATGACCCTCTGTCCATGCCTACCACTAACAGCTATATCAACACCTAGATACAGTGGATATCACAAGTGTACACACCTCTGCTGGGAATGCCAGGGTTTGTGGTACTGTATGACATTTGTAATGAGACCACAGACATTTATTATTCTCAGGGCATAATGTTTCTCATTTTGGGAATGTGACCCCTAACCTGTACAATTCCATTGAAAACAATCAAAGGTGTGTTCTAGAGAAGGTGAGCAACTACGCCAAGGAAGATGCTGGCAAGAAGAGTCCAAAACCAAGATGAATGAATGCTGCAGACCATCTGGAAGAGGTATGTGTTGGCACAAGATATAAGTTTGGTGGGTGTGCACACTCATTCAACTGGCTTATCGTGCTGATTAATAATATTTCCATATAAGTTTTCACAGACCAGATTATGTTTTCAATTGAATTGTGAAGCAGGGTATAGGTCACATTAAAGGTGCGAGAATTGTTTTGAAATGAGCTATTGTGGTGTCATGTTTCAATTACACAAATACCAGGCATTGTAACAGGGTGTGTAAGCATTTTATATCCACTGTAGCTATATGGACTCAGCAGTACCTGACCTGTATAACCAACCTCCACCAAGGTAGAGTAATCCCTTTGGTGGACAGCAGCAATACACAAAACCGCAAGTGATTATGTTGGCTGTACAGGGACACATAGGGTGCAGGCATCAACTTCAAACAAGTCCACCTCTATCTGAGCGGGCAAGCATGTAAGTTCACAGGTGACTTCCTGTAAGGCTGACTATCACTACAAATCAGACATATCCACACCGCCAACAACAATTGCAACATTGTTCCATATACGCTGTCACGTCCCAGAGGAAATAAATACAATTTACCTCACTTTTGGGGTAAAGAACACCCTCATACACACACACACGCCTATGGATAGGTAGGCAACCTGCATCAGACAAAGTTTAGGGTGGGGAACATCGCCACGCTGTCCACCCAAGTTGTATAGGGGATATGCATTATCAACCACACCCTCCTCTCAGCAATGCTGAGCATATACATATTGCTTTACTGATGGCAACAATAGCAAATTTATAGTATAATAACATCACTGTTCATGCTCCTCCTCATATGAACCTTGTAGATAAAGCTCACAGCCCCATCACACACCACACAGCCAAAACAAGTATGAGAACATACTCCATCTAGTAATTGGATAGGAAGAGGATCACCTGTTGCTGGGCCAGTATTGAGGACAGTGCCGGAGGGGTAACTATGTTGGATGCACATAGTACACCCTGCACATGGAAAAGCCTGTGCAGTGTCATGTTTGGCAATCCCTTTTACTGTATGCGGAATGGACAGAGTGTACCAGTCCTGGGTCCCTACAGTGTCAGTGTGTGTGTGCTATGCATTGCCTCTTTGCTAAGGTCTTGCATACTGTGCATGCCTCCTTCTGCCCACAAGGGCAGTCTCAGGATGTTCCTCTTCGAGTCCCCCTATGGCTGTGCTGCATTGGCAATGGTGGAGGCTGTGTTGCTTCGTCTTCAAAGGCTCCTGCTGCAGCTGTTTTGCAGGATTATACGGAGTAGCATGAAACATACTATGAACATTTGTATACATGTAGCTGGAGAGTACTTTCGCTGCCCACCGATATGTCAAGGCAGTGAACTGTGATTTGAGCATCCCAAACACATGCTGTACAATTATCCTGGTTTGCGCAGCCTCATTATGGTGTTCTTTTCGGTGTGTGCATTTCTGATGGGTGTCAGCCATGGCTCCAGTGCATAGCCAGGCATCCCACTCACGGCCATATGGAATGTTCCCCGGCAAACGCCTGATACAGCCGCTGTGAGCAATGCCAGATGTGGGAGTCGCGGATACCTTCCAGGCTGCCAGCACATGGTCTTCCGCGATAATGCCCTGGCCGTGACACAACCTGGCAGTTGCTTTAAAACATAAAATAAAAATAAAGAATGTTGCATAATATAACGAATAAAAAAAAATTGTTGGTTACAAAGTAAAGTGTTATTCAAAATTTAAAATACACTTTTAAAATTTCAACCCTTTTTTTAAAGTCTAATGTATCACTTGTTCCACGGCTTGTACAACAAAATTTAAACTAACGGGTTTTCATTAAGAAAAACAGTTCCCTTTCATTTTTTGTTTAATTTTTCAAACCCCAAAAAACCGTAAAAGGACTTTTGTTAAAGTTTGTTAAAAAATAAAAATTAATTTTAAAATATAATGTAATTTACTAGTAATCCACCTCAGATGTATGGTTTTAGGATGTTTTCTCAAACATACACTTCTTTACAGCCAGTTTACAATAGGGAAGAGACACTGTGCAATTAGGAAGGATTGGTATCTACAAATATATATATATATATATATATATATATATATATATATATGAAAAGAAACATATACATAGAGAGAGAGATAGATATGTATGGAGATAAATGTATGTGTATAACAATATATAAATATATTACCAATAAATACTGAGCTGTGTGTATATATATATATATATATATATATATATATATATATATATATATATATATATATATATATGCATACATGTCCCAAAATGCCTATACAAACATATGCTGCTGATAGACCACCCATAACTGGGGCAGCATGCACAGTTGGATACAAAAGGACCCCTGACACTCACATCTGTTCCCGTCACAGTCCAAATAAATAAGTGAACAGTACACTGCTACAAAATCATGATGGCCATACACAATGGCCAGACATACAATAACCTCTTAGCAGAACAACTAAAATGATGAAACATAGTAAAGAGAAATGCAAGCAGCCAGTAATTCACACATGTTTATTATACTCTGATGTCTTGGCCAAAGCCTTCAAGGAGTAAAACATTACAAGAAATACTTACTTTAATCACAAGAAGCAATTAACACTTAATTACATAATTAAATACACAGTCTCCAATTACACTCCCCATTTAATCCCCTAAGGGATAAAGTATCGCATTTAATATTAATACACTGAGTCTGTACATAACAATTGTCCTTTTATAAAAGTTTCATCAAACTGAGGAACAGACTTTTTCTAAAACAGTACATTGGAACCCACTACTGTCCCCATGTTGAGATTTATTCAAATGTATGGCTATAGAACTATCATCTTTCTTATCAGTAATATGTCTCACATGTTCTAACAGCCTAGTTTTAAATCATGTGTTACTCTCCCCCACATAAAATATGTTACAAGGACATCTAAGAGCATTCTCTATACACTAACCTCTTGAATGTACAGACTTTAACATCTTTTCCAGCCTTTCTCCTCAGCAGGAATGGCATCATTAAATAATGATAGACCATTATATCTATCAATCTCCTACTGTATGACATCTGGACAAAGCCTGACATAATTGGTGAACAGAGGCCCAAATACATGGCCATAGTTGAAATATTGCTGTTATACACTGAGAAAGTTGCTGGTGTTACAGGGTTTGTTGTAACATATCTTTTCTGAGGGATATTCAGTCAGAAAAACAACTGGATGTTAGCATTTACAGATTGCAATTACCAGAGTATGCTACTGATTTGCCAAGGACAACACCTGTCTGGGGAACAGACGAAACATAACAGGTTAACCTGTGGCCATTATGTGGATAGCCCTACAGTTAAGAGCCATGTAGAGACAGAACTTTGTCAGACTGTAACCCATGCATAAGTAGCATGTACAGACAAACCCTGTTAAACTAGCAGTATTCCAAACATATAACAGCAATACTCACATTCTGCCCCTAAGTCTTGAACCTTCTTCACCATTTAGTTGGCTTGTCTACACAAGTCTTGTTGTAAGAGGTATTAGCTCACACAACTCCAGGATGTCTTCCTCACAAGTAAGGGAAAGGGCCAATGCCCACATGGAGTGCTCAATTATAGGAGTGTGTTGCCATGACATTGGCTATTGGAATAACTACACAGCTGCTCTGCATGCAATTAGCAACTGGGGAACACCAGTAGGTGCACAGAATATCACCTGGTCATGAGAATCACCTACAAAAGCCATGCTGCCAACTATTCAAACCAGCTCTATCCCTTTAGTGCACAGAGAGAGAGAGAGAGAGAGACAGAAAACAACAAATAAAACAAAAACTGGAAAAGAGAAGAAAAAAGTTAAGTGGAACATGTAAGCATGTAATTGAATGCAGTATTTGGTCTGTAATAATGGGAAATATGATTTGGAAGAATATATGTCCTAACAAGACTTGCTTTACTAATGTCCTGCTGAACAGGCATACCTCTCAATTGTACAGATCTTCAGAGAATGTCCAGATTTTTCCATTATAGTTTTTTGTCTGTTCCTCCTGAAATCTGTACTTTTCTGGCAAATAGCTGAGGATTGAAGTCATCAAGTAATGACAAACACTTGAGTTTAAGACTACACATCCTTAAGAATATTCACGGTAATGCAAAATGTATCATTCTACAAATTTCTAAGTTTGTAACAGGAATATTTAAAGTCTGTCCCTATTCATCCCCCCATCATTTTAGGCTTTGTCCAGATGTGATGCTCTAAGACATTGTGGGATAGGATCACAGCTCAGGAGCCTGATTTACCCTGGGAAAGGACAGCTCACATATGACAACTGCTAGGGTGTCTATCAAACAATTGTGACTGTGATACTGCTAGGCC
Source organism: Protopterus annectens (assembly GCF_019279795.1). Taxonomy (NCBI): domain Eukaryota; kingdom Metazoa; phylum Chordata; order Ceratodontiformes; family Protopteridae; genus Protopterus; species Protopterus annectens. The sequence goes on along the minus strand of NC_056741.1, from coordinate 1,001,675,627 downwards.
AGTTAATGGGATGTTGTCCATATCCATATGTTACCTGTGAATATGAGTATGATACATGCTTGTCTTGTAAATCTAAGACACCAATAAGGGTATGTGCATAGTAAAGTACTGTTGCAGACGTGTGTTGAACTGCTTGTAATATATTGAGTTAATAACTTTCAACTGTACAGTGTTCAGCTGGACAATAAGCACATTTGTGACTGATATCTCTAGTCACTTACACATATACCTGTGTTATGTCAGCCAAACCACTGGCAAGTCTGTGAGCAAAGGCTATGTAATATAATAGCCTACTTAAGACTGTTGGACATCTTCCAGGTTTATACAGTGATGTCAAAGCCTACTATGCAATCAAGTTAATAATGTATGGTACAGCTATATTAATACAGCATCAATATTGATGTCCCTTTTGTACCCATTTATGTGTGCCATTGTCCAGATGCACTACTATAACAGGTTGAGAAGTATGATTGAGCAGCAAGACTGTAAATACAGTGTGCCATACTAACATAGAACAGAAATGTATACCAGGTATCCCCTGAGCACATGTATGCATGCATATGTTCAGCTGGAAGGCACAAAACTAATCACATGGGTTTCAAGCAGTCAGGTACATAGGTTGTGCATGTTGCACATATGTGTAATATCAGTGTCAGTGCATACAGCAGACAGAAATGTGTGCAGCTACTGGTTTTTGCATTGCCCTGACACTGACATGGGTACTAGAGTAGGTATGATTATCAGGTAGTAATCGGAGAAGTGTCCAACTGTGTTATGACCCTCTGTCCATGCCTACCACTAACAGCTATATCAACACCTATATACAGTGGATATCACAAGTGTACACACCTCTGCTGGAATGCCAGGTTTGTGTACTGTATGACAATGAGACCACAGACATTTATTTCATAATGTTTCTCATTTTGAATGTGACCCCTAACCTGTACAATTCCATTGAAAAACAATCAAAGGTGTTTCTAGGAAGGTGAGCAACTACTGCCAAGTGAAGATGTGCCATGAAGAGTCCAAACCAAGATGAATGAATGCTGTGACCATCTGAAGAGGTGCATACACAAGATATAAGTTTAAGGGTGTGCACACTCATTCAACTGGCTTATCGTGCTGATTAATATTTCCATATGTTTTCACAGACCAGATTATGTTTTCAATTGAATTGTACAGGGTATAGGTCACATTAAAGGTGAGAATTGTTTTGAAATGAGCTATTGTGGTGTCATGTTTCAATTACACAAATACCAGGCATTGTAACAGGGGTGTGTACATTTTATATCCACTGTAGCTATATGGACTCAGCAGTACCTGACCTGTATAACCAACCTCCACCAAGGTAGAGTAATCCCCTTTGGTGGACAGCAGCAATACACAAACCGCAAGTGATTATGTTGGCTGTACAGGGACACATAGGTGCAGGCATCAACTTGGAAACAAGTCCACCTCTATCTGAGCAAGCATGTAAGTTCACAGGTGACTTCCTGTAAGGCTGACTATCACTACAAATCAGACATATCCACACCGCCAACAACAATTGCAACATTGTCTCCATATACGTTGTCAGTCTCAGAGGAAACAACACAATTTACCCTCTACTGGGGGTAAAGAACACCTCATACACACACACGCCATGGATATAGGCAACCTGCATCAGACAGTTTAGGTGGGAACATCGCCACGCTGTCCACCCAAGTTGTATAGGGGGATATGCACATCAACCACACCCCTCCCCTCAGCAATGCTGAGCATATACATATTGCCTACTGATGGCAACAACAGCAAATCTCCATGGGGTATAATAACATCACTGTCTGCCTCCTACATGAACTCAGGCATGTGCTCACAGCCCCATCACACACCACAGTCAAACAAGTATGAGAACATACTACTCCATTCAGTAATTGATAGGAAGAGTGACTTACCTTGTTGCTGGGCCAGTATTGAGGACAGTGCTGGAGGGGTAACTATGTTGGATGCACATAGTACACTCCCTGTACATGGAAAAGCTCAGGCAGTGTCATGTTTGGCATCCCTTTTACTGTATGTGCGAGTCGGACAGAGGTACCAGTCCCTGGGTCCCTACAGTGTCAGTGTGTGTGCTATGCATTGCCTCTTTGCTAAGGTCTTGGCATACTGTGCATGCCTCCTTCTGCCTACAAGGGCAGGCTCAGGATGTTCCTTCTTTGAGTCCCTCTATGGCTGTGCTGGCATTGGCAATGGTGGGAGGCTGTGTTGCCCTGCCCTGTGCTGTTCCTGCTGCAGCTGTTTCCGCAGGATTATATTGTGTAGCATGGCACATACTATGAACATTTGTATACATGTAGCTGGAGAGTACTACAAGGCTCCACCGGATATGTCAAGGCAGTGGAACTGTGATTTGAGCATCCCAAACACATGCTGTACAATTATCCTGGTTTGTGCGTGTGCCTCATTATGGTGTTCTTTTCGGGTGTGTGTGCATTTCTGATGGGTGTCAGCCATGGCTCCAGTGCATAGCCAGCATCCCCCACTGGATGGCCATATGGAATGTTCCCCCTGGCAAACGCCTGATACAGCTGTGAGCAATGCCAGATGTGGGAGTCGTGATACCTTCCAGGGCTGCCAGCACACATATTCATGATAATGCCCTGGGCATCGCACACAACCTGGCAGTTGCTTTAAAAACATAAAAATAAAAATACAAAGAATGCTGCATAATACTTACCGACTCCTTTGAATGGCTGAAAACAAAAATTGTTTGGTTAGAATTGATTAGAACCAACTGATGTAGTCTGTTGTTCTTTTTTTTATTTTCAGTCATTAAAAGGAGTTGGCGAGCATCCTTCAGTTTTATTTGTGTTTTATTCTTTTAAGTTTGGACACTATATTACATGGTTCTTGGTGTTTTGTGAATCATCAAAGACTGTACCTAATGTTTACATGAAAAAAAAAACAGCAAGGCAACCAGATATCATATGTTTCTGTGTACTCATATTTCAGACTATTCATTTTAAATCATTTTTTCTGTCTTTCCTTTCTGATATTGGGAATCAAAGCAAACTTAGCACATTTGGTAAGTGTGCATCTTACTTTACTTTTTCTCTCATGTAAATTTCTTCCACATCTTCCCTTAAGTAGTATTCCCTGAGTTCCCATTACGAAGACCATCACATATTACATCTTCATTTCTGTTGTGTCCTTCTCAGGAATTATATTATTCCAGTCCTGTCTAGATGCATTCATTGTATAATTATCTCCAATCTTCCATATTTCCCCTCTTTACACATTTTTTATCATAAACTGAATCAACTGCTGGGCCCCAAACAGGAATATTGTACTTGGATGAGAAGGATTTATGACTGAAAAATAAATAATATTGCTTTTATCAATTAATAGATGTACAACCAGCCTTTGTCACATTCCACTTTAATAAAGAGACAAAACTCCAGAAGACCTTTGATGATCTCTACTGATTCAAACATAAAACAAATGCACCATAACTTTATTAATCACAACTTCATTTCTTTGCATCTCATCAAAACATCACTTGATCATCACTCACCCTTCCCAAATAAGCATCATCCTCCATCCGCTCACTTATTATTACACTTCAGGCAGCGTCCAATCACTCACCTTCATCTCAAAACCTCATTTTCATCTAAACCACCAGGTGCAAGTAGCATCCAACCACTCACTTTCACCACTTCAGGCTTCCTTACTCCAAACATGTATACCAGATGGAGAACAGAAGAGGGACAAGCCTGTTGCTCTTCTCTGCCCACCAGCCTAACTCAGGCTGTTACCCCTCACTAACACCAACCTTTAACGAACTCCTCCAAAAAAATCCCTAATTCAAATTAAACAAATCTAAACCGAAATCACTAAGATGCACCCCAATCATCCCTGAACCACACAGAGTCCCTGTCCACAAACTCCTTATGCTGTATGGTTCACACTCCCATCACCCCAACTGCTTTACCAACCTAAAATTTACAAACTTCCAGACCTGTTCAACTGCTGTAAACGTCTTAGCATTCCTCCACGACAAATGAGGGCTAACCTCTGACCACACTAAGCACACACTTGGGTATAACTTCCTTAAAGCTAGCAGATCCTTCCTTATCTGATAAACCAACTGACACTTTGGCATCGAACCCAAATCATTACATGCTAGGTGCACCAACAAGATTCAAGGAAGCCCCATCTGAGCTTGTATCACTGTAAATACCTGCAGAAGCCAGTTCCACCTGAGCCCTCTAATGCCATGCCATGTGACTCTCCAACTGAACCAGTGTAAACCCAACTCAGAACCATTACTCCTAACAGCAGCCCTCCTTGCTGCCCAGTAAATGTACGAATGAACTATGATGAAAATCTTTTTGCCTAAGGGGGAAAAAACACCTAGCTAATATTAAAATTACAAACATCATCCTTTATCTCATATAAGTCAAGAAGGCATTGGAAGACCATCACCCTGCCCTCTTAATGACTTCAATCGAACTACCTGTTCCTGCCAAATCTGATGCCCTACCCATCCTAAATGGATGAGTAGAAAATCTCTCTCCATCCAAATCCATACTACAGAAAGCCCTTCGCGTCACCAAAATCAGCTGTCCCCCTGTTATCACCTTATGCCCTGTTAACTAGAAAACCAAATCCTGTGAGCTCCCTTTAAATGCTAACAATTTCCTCACCCACTCTATGGATCACATCTGTTCCAACCTGTCCTTCACTAAAACTATTTGTGCACCCTTGCTTACCTGGTCAGTCTTACGTGTCCTTAACTTAATATGAACTGTGCCAGGCAGTAACATACTGTCCTTCCAAACCAATGACCCAACAACTCTGACACCCTAAAGGCCCCAAAGTACATCCACCCACTCAACATCACCCACACAACATAATCCACTGATTCCCTAGTCATTACCCTAAGCAAACCCTGCAACAAAACATTTAAGACCTACCTTGTAACCGGCCAACACTTGTCCGTGTTCAAACCTTCCTCCCTATGCCATCCTTTTAGCACTCACCATCCAGGATTTAGTGAAATCCTGCAATCTCGCCACACGAGCAAACATGCTAATTGTTACCAGTTCCACCTTAACAAGTTTTACCACCTTACCTTGCACCCTAACCCAGGCTAAATAGCATAACAACAGTTCTTCCAACCAAACCAATGCCTCTTCTGGCAACTGCACAACAAACCTGCCAAAATCATGCAATGCCCTACCGTAAGCCTTCCTGGTGGACACTGGCCAAGACTGTTGCACCAACTTCCTGATCACTGCAGCCCAATTTGCCACACTTCATCTGGCGCCACCCCTGGATCCTCTGCCACCATTGGGGCCAACTGCCAGAACCTGGAAATTTGAAAACGAGACAAACTATCAGCAATTCCATTCCTCACCCCTGACACATGCACACCTGTGAAGGAAGAATTAGTCAACATACTTTGTAAAATTAACTTATGCAAGACCAGCCATAAATGCACAGACTTAGCAGTCTTAGCCAGTATAACCTGCAACATTGTCAGAATTAAAAACTACCCTCCTGCCACTAAACCGTTCCTGTCACACTAATGATGCCACCCAATTCAGCATCAACTCCAAGAAAGCAACATCCCACTTCCATTCATCCTGCCAGTCAGGTGACCATGACAGCACAAACCACTCACCCCCAAAAATCTCCCCCATACCAATGCCCCCTGCTTCATCAGTGAACAGTTGTACATCCCATTGCCCTACCCAATCCAACTGCCAAAAGGTGATGCCATTAAATTTCTCTAAAAACTGCAACCACAACATTAAATCCTCATGAGTCAATTTACCAATTCTCACCCAATGATGCTTACTTTTACCCCCCCTTTCAAGAAAAAGGCTAATGACCTACAAAAGGTCAGTCTTGGTTGAACAGCCCAACAGGAAAAATTCAAGAGTCCTAAGAGTTCCATAGCATCCTTCATCCACACCTTGTCCCTAGCCTTCATCCAGGCTACCTTCTCTTTTAGCCTAGCTACCTTCTCCCCAGGCAAGCAAAACAAACCCTGTTCCACATCCACCATCAACCCCAGAAAATCTAATGCCTTCAACAGACCCTCCAACTTGTGCATGGCCAACAAAACCCCCAGTCCCTTGCACATCCTCAGAAACTCATACATAGCTACCTCAGCTCCATCACTCCCTTCACCTACCAACAAAAAGTCAACCAAGTAATGGACTGCCCTCTGGTTATCCATCTGCTGCTGCCAAATCCAGTTTAAAGCCATGCTAAACCTTTCAAAAGTGGAAAAGGCTACCGAACAACCCATTGGCATGGCCTTGTCAAAATAAAACTTGCCTCCTACCACCATGCCCAACAACAGCCAATCCTCCTTTCAAACTGGCAAAAGGTGAAAAGCAGATTCAATGTCCACATTAACCAGCCATGGATCTTTAAAACCTCGAATGACTCGGACCACGTCATCCAATGATGCATAACTCACCTTAGCCTCCTCAACCAAAATGAAGTTGTTGACAGACTTTCCTTCGGGATAAGACAAATGGTGAATCAGACAAAATTCCCCTGGCTTCTTTTTAGGTACCAATCTCAATGGCAACAACTTAAAACTAACAAATGGAGGCTTATCAAACAGTCCCAATAACCAGCCCACCTGTTGCTCCTACTCCATGAACGGCTCCAAAATATCCTCCCTACCCCACACTGATGTCAAGTTTTTCCCACCTGCTCCATCACCCACCAATTTAGACTTAATAGAAAACCCTTCTGAAAAACCCTCAATCAATTCCCAAGCCACCGCTGGTTGAGGGTACTGCAGACGCATCTCCTGCAAGACATGTACTTTAATAGGAGAATGTGTACCCAGGTCATCCTCTTTCCCCTCAAAAAGGCCCCCCTCTCTGGCTGAAAAAGTACCCCTACCATATACCCCTTGTAAGTCTGGAGATGGCCCCACTAACTTGCTCTGTCCGGCAAGAGATGATGTTTGCCCACCAACTGACCCTCAAACCTACCACAGTGCACTGCTGGGTGAATACCTGCACACTTCAAGCAAGTGTGCAAGACTTTTCATGCCATCCAAGCACATCTTCCCATATTGAAGGCCCAGCATACTCCAATATCTTCTTTCCCTATCTTATTCCCTCTACTGCCACACTAAAGCTATCTGTCATAGTGGACAGTCATATATCAAGGTGTCTCACCTCCCAATGCATTGACCTTTCAACTGCCTTCCTCTTGGAAAATCTCTGATCGTACCACAACCAAGCATTTCCAGCCATAGCCTTTGTGCTTCCCTTATCATTAAAAGTAAGCCAAGAGCAGAACAGCCAAAGCACTGTCCTTCTCCAACCATACTGCCATATAGTAAACAAATCCCAAAACCCAATTCTCCCACAATCTTGGCCATATTTTTCCCACTTGCCTTCAACTGAGGGCCACCAAGGATGCTAAAAGGTCTTTCCCATTCATTACCTTGGCTTCCAACAAATGGTGGATGGCATCTGCATCAATTAAATCGAAAATGTCAGCATACTACCCTTTCCAATTTTTTTCCTTTACTGAAGAGTGTAGGTGAGGAGTTAGGAAGACTGCTGCACTTCCTTCCCCCAGTGCCTGCATAGCCAATCAATCACCTGGTCTCATCCCAAAATCTGATCCCACCTCATCTAAGCAAGGGTCAGCATCTTCCCCCATTGACAACAAACTACCAACCATGGCTGGACTGTCCAAACCAGAAGTCTGCTCCCCAAAACCACACCCCTCTCCCACCAAACTCATAGATCCCCCAACACCACCCACAGGACTCTCAGAAGATGTATGCAAGCTGCTAACCCAGTCACCCATTCTATGGCTCCCTCACCCCCTAAGCTTTGCATTTACTACCCCATCAAACCCCCCCCAAACAAGAACTGTAGAAGCATTACCTGCAGAAGCAGAAAGTACTGAGACCACTGTCAAGACCTCTGCTGCCATTTCCTCACTGGGCTGTGACAGACGCATTCATTTGCCTCTGGCTGGCTGCTTGCACCTTGTTTGGTGTCTGTTACGATTTGCTTGCTCCTGCGCCACTGCTGCTGTAGTCTCACTGTTTGGCATTTCTCAAAAGAGGTCCCCTACCTGCACCACAATCTTTGGCCACTTCTGTCACAAAGCCTGAACATCTGCTATATCGAGCACTGACCCTGGAATGATATAAACACTGTAAGTGACCAGTGAGTAACCAATAACATAAAAAAAGAACAAAAAAACACAAATGCTTATTCCAAAGTAAAATGCAGATAGTCCTCAGCTCTAGGCAACTTATAAGGTGATCTTCCCACCATCTGCTCCCTATGTCCTCTCCTAGGATACCAGGTTGCACCTTAATGTGAATTTTCTGAAGGGTATGATGTCTAGAGTAAAATATCTATCTGGACAGTCATAAACTTTGTGCAGTTGAGCGGTGAAGTACACCTGTGCCCTATTTCAAACTAGCACCATCTCCTTTGATCACAGTGTATCACTATCAACCCATCAAGTCATAGAGCCAAATCATTTTTTTATATACATATAACATATATATATATATATATATATATATATATATATATATATATATATATGTTTTCACACACACAAATACACACACACACACACACACACACAAATACACACACACACATACACACACATCTCCACACACACACACATCTCCACACACACATACATACATATATATATATATATATATATATATATATATATATATATATATATATATATATATACACATATATATATATATACACACATATACACATAGATGTTGCCAGCCATATGGGAAAAGGGGGATGAAGGGAATGAATAATCATCTAAAGCCCTATCACACAGTGGGGTATCCTTTCTCTGAACAAATTCATGAGAAAATATGTAAACCTGAATAGTTTCCTCATCCTTCACACATTCTGTTTCACCTTTCTTCCATGTACCCCTTGCCCAGTCTAGCTCTCTTGCTGACTTTTTTTTTATTTTTATAAAACATGCTTGCATTATAGTCAGCACTTAGTAGCATGGTAGAATGATCTGATCTGATCACACGGTTGCATCCCCTTACCAAGAATTCTGCCATAATGCTTTCCGGAGCAGTGAGTGGAAGACACAGCTTTCCGCAAGACACCGATGCCTTCAGTCAGCCACCACTTGAAATGTACAGTAAACACTACCAATAATTACTACATTTTCACCATAATCCAGCATTTTTTGATTGAGAAAGGAACTGTAGAGGGTAAAATCTATGTGCATGTATAATTAACTCTGATCTCTTCCTCAACAATGGATAAGACCTGTTTTTTTTTTTTTTTTTTTTTAATAAGCCATAGATGTGTGTGGAAGACATACATCTTCCTATACCCTTAGACAGCCACTGTGCATGCATGGACATGGCTGTTATCAGCGGTGCCTCATTGCCTGTGAAATCAACACCAACCACCACCATAGGAGACAGGCCACCAGACCACCGCCATCAGCTTTGCTATGCCAGTGGCACCGCAATGACCCCACTTAAACACTAACAAAACATGCCGAGCAAACAGAACTCAATTGGGTGACAGCAATGTGGGAGAATCCAGTGGCTGATCGACTAGTTTCCCAACCGGAGGCTCCAAGGATGTTAGACCTGAACACCAGGTATGAAAACTACTAAATAAAAGTCTCACAAAGAACATGGATACCCCAAGCTCCCTACCCATGGCATACTACCCCCTCTATTAGAGTCCCACGCCCTATGCCTACCCTCCATACCTCCAATGATATATATATATATATATATATATATATATATATATATATATATATATACATATATATATATATATATATATATATATATATATATACACACATACACACATGCACACACACACACACACACACACACACACACACACACACACACACACATACATATATATATATATATATATATATATATATACATATATATATATATATATATATATATATATATAGATATATATATTTAAAAAAAGACTTCTACTTACCTCTCCATTCCTTATTAATCACCCAAGACCTACCTTACCACCAGCCAACCTCAGGTCATCTTGGATGTGATCCTGCACTCAACAACATCACACCAAAATGTGCTCCCAAACCAGTTTCCAATTCTCAAAATTCCTTAAGACCCTCCCCATCCTTACCTCACTTCCTCTCTCCATCATTCCAAAATGAACCCTTACATGTTCTAATTACATTTATTCATCTCATCTTCTATGCTTATCCTTTCCCAGCCCCAGCCTTCTTTTACCTACTCATCTACCCCCCACTAAAGATGTCCCATGACAAATTTATCTGTTCCAAACATCAGTTGATTAATTATTCCTCAGTACTTTACATTCTATTAATCGCATTGCTTTCAAATTCATATCCTATTATTTGTCCACTATCACACATTTTAAACAAATATGTGGATCAGATTAAATGCCATTATTCATGCTTTAGTATTATCTGTACTACCTCACAACCTCTTGGCCAATGAATTTTGGGAAAAGCAAAAGGTAATGTGGGAGCAACGTCTCATAATCAGGGACAGACTTTAAATAATTGCTCTTATAAACTTAGATTGCAGCTAAAATAATTGGTTTTGTAGAGACATACATTTTCCATAGCTGTGAAGTTTGAAACTCAAATGTCTATTTATTGATTTCAGACCTCAACGATTTGTCAGAAAACCACAAATTTTATGAAGAACAGGTTGAAATATATATATATATATATATATATATATATATATATATATATATATATATATATGGCAAAAATGTGGACATCCTTCAAAATTCTAGATGACTGAGTGATTTGCTACCCAGGAAGTGGATAAAGGACAAACATTGCAGTAACAGCTTTCCAGTATTTAATGTCAGATTACTAAATGGTTCATGTTAAAGCAGTTGTGGGTGTTAGAAATTAGGATTTCCACTGTTTAAGTGCACTAATTATAATCTTCATGGTTATAACTAGAGTTCCAGCATAAAATAAATGGGAACATCTGAATTTGCTACCCCTCTGTGGCTTCCCAGTGCAGCAGTACTTATAAATATGGGAGACAGTATTTTACATTTTACTGTATTTCTACATTTTAATAGCAGTCAAAAGGAAAGAATGATGTAGATATGAGCCATGGAAGTTAATAAATAGGAGAACTAATTCCCACCAATGGTGTAGGAGTCTGTGCTCTAACTTCCAATCACTACATCCCGAAGCTTATGACAAAATTATTTTTTTCCTTAGATTTTTAACAAAATTTCATATGTCTGGAACCATAAGTGCTATTAAAGAGATATCCATGGCAAACTCATCAGTTTGTTCTTATCTTTTCAGTGAGATCATTCACTGGCTTCTATTCCTTAAACTGGATTTTATAACTCAGAATATCCATGTTTTCTATAATTTTTTGTAAACAACTTAAATTAACCAATGAGCTTATAATGTGTGAAACCTATGAGCTTCTCTACATGGAGCAACCTACCATTCCTATGGTGTTTGGTATACCAAAGGTCTATAAAGATGACAGCAATCCCCCTATGAGACCAGTTGTTTCAGCCAAAATGTCCAAAGCATACCCATTAGCTGCCTATATTGATAGAAAGTTTAAAAGCTTCCTTTGTGGCTACAAATATATCTTAAGGGATTCTTGAGGCTTTTTGAGACAATTTCCCCACATTGACATTGTTGATAATGTTATCTTGTTTTTTTATTGATGTACACTTGTACAGGATCTTTTGGGCTGTATTCCTCTATCTGAAGGCCTGGAAAGGTTTTCTGATGCATTTTACTGTTTCTTGCTCGTCTACCAACTACCTTGATGTTACTATTTACAAAGACAATGGGACATTCAAGTCTACTATTTACAGAAAACCCACATTTTCCAGTGCTTCTAGCATTATAATAGTTCACACCCTAAGTTTAAAAAAGTCTCTGATTAAGGGTCAGTTCATCCATTTATCATTCTAGAAGGATTTCTGACAATTTAGTTTTTGACAAGGAGTGTGCAGTCTTGGCAGAGATGTTTGCAGAAAGGAGATATCGTCCACTTTTTGTCAATGAGATTAGGCAAGAAGTCCTAGCTAACTGTGCTTTTATGTTCAGTTCCATTTTAAGACAGCATGAATAAACTGTGGTTATCTCTACAGAGACTGACTTGACAACAAGTTTAGTTTTGGAATACCATTCTTTAGCTTATGAAGTTAGAAAAATTATTAGTAAGTTTTGGTTGGTGTTCCAATCTGAAATAGAATTGTTGCATTTATTAGGAAAGAGACGAGGGTCATGTTTAAAAGGGGTAGAAATCTTAAGAAGCTGTTTGAGTACTGATGAACTGTAAACATCAAACAGGGTAAGGGAATGTGGACATGTGGCCATTGTAGTCAGTGTAAGTTTGTTTTAGAAGATTGTGAGATTACTTTGGCCCATTTGAAATCAGAGTTAAACTGGTGGATGAGTGCAAATGTGAATCCATTAGAGTGGTACATATTGCTTGTTGTACCCCCTACGGCTCATGCTATATCAGCAAAACTGACAGATCTTTAAAACAAAGAATATATGGGTATGTGAATGATACACATAACAAAATCTTTCCATTGTTCATTCTTGAATAAGTTCAGTTTGGCCATTTTTGGATGACTTTATATGAATCCCCATGGTGGCCCCTTTGAGAGTGTTTTAGAATTAAAGGAACTGTTGTGGTAGTTCTGTCTGAATTCTCAAGACCCTCATGGCTTTTATGAAAACATCTCTGTTAGTAGTGTCCTTAAATACAGAGTGTTTGATTTTAGTTATTTACCTTAATATATGGTGATCAGTTACAATGTATCAGTTTTTAAACAACTGTTTCACATGGATGTTGATTTAGCTGTACTATTATTGTGTTTCCTTTAAGAGTTGAGTCTTATTGTATTGCTGGGTGGAGTTTTTAATTACAGGCTGTCCCTGGGTTAAAGAAAAGATCTGTTTTTTATTCTTCCTTAAGTCAAATTTGTATGTACGTTGAAACACGTACATGGAATGTTCTAGTGTACTTTACTGCAATACAGAACAGTACAGTAGAATGTTCCATGCATAAAATATGTTAAACTTACCTCTTTGTAAGCTTTACTTCACATTTCTGTACTACAGGTATCACCCACAAATGTTTTCCATTTTTTTTTTACTTTCAGACCTCCTACTGTCACCTAGACCTTAGTAAGCTGCAATGTCATTTGCCCACTCTACTGAACAGTACAGTAACTGCTTCAATACTCTGTACTGTACATGCCAGCAGTATTGACCAATCAGATCGACACACAGTGACCTCTTAACCAATCAGATCACTTGTTTTCCATGAAGGAGGAAGTAACTGCTCTAACAAGACATGTGAGCAGCTTCATAAATGGGGAAAATGAAAGTACAGTAGAATTCTTCATTTTAAGGTAAATTTGGGCAACTTAAAAGATTTTATTTATTGTTACATTATTTCCAACATTATGGCAGCCCATTATTATCTATGGGTTGTCTGCAAGCCGGATGTCTGTAACTGGGGACTGCCTGTACTTGTTACTTGATGTGTGGATAAAACTACTTGCTGCCATTCTTGTTATATTTTGGTTCTGAGGTCGTCTACTTTTGATGTTTGTAGATAAAAGTGCACAACTGTTATTGTTTCAAGAGTGTATGAGACTTTATGGATTAAACTTTATGTGATTTTATCCCTGAATAGTTCAGTTTTGACATTCTACTCTTGCTAGTTTATATTACTTAGGTCTATCATTCAACATTACTTGGAAGTTATATACACTCTCTCCGTCTCTGAGTGGCATTAGCAGCAGTGTTTTAGTTATTTATTTCTGTGTGGTGGCGGTCACTGATGGAGCTTTTATTTGTCATAGTTTGTCTTTCTTACTATAAACAGAGATCAGCTTAGTCTCTCTGCTGCTACCATGCAGACTATTCAGTCCCAGGCCATGCCTGCACAGAAGACTTCACTTGATGTATATTATAATTAAGAAGTCTATTATCGGCTTTCTTCCCATTGGTAGAAGATTGTTTTCATCACTATTTTTGGGGTGAAGTAGGTGGATGGGCTTTTTGCAGTGTGACTGCTGGCACTGCACTAAAATTTAGGATGCATTCAGGCATCCCATTAATATATTGCTTTTTTATTATGTATGATTTACTTTTATGGTAACATTACTGCTTAGCTATGTTAAAGGTTATTAAGTTTTGGGATACTGCATCCTTGAATGTTGAGGTTGATGTAATTTGTACACAACTGTGTCCCCTTAAATTCCTGTCACAACTCCATATTGTGATCTGGCATTGACATATTTATGAGTTCTAGTCCACAGTGTTGATTTTTTATTACATACCTTTCATTTGCTTACAGTCTTTCAGGTATATTCTACTATATGGCACTACTCCAGGGTGTAAGGGAAGTATTATGATTTGTTCTGCCATGTGGCTTGGATCATGTAAAAGCCTTATGCATCTGTATACAATGTTTATGAACAATGACCAACATCTAAACACTTGCACTCAGGCCTTAGATGGTTTTGTGCAAATGTTAACTGCACTGCACACAACTCTTAGAAGCATATTTTGTTGGTGGACAAGCATCACTGACCCTGTTTATATTCTTACTCCAATGTCAAGCTACCTTAGCAAAAAGACTGAGTATTTAAAAGCAAGAAATAATTTACTACTCTTTGTCAAATTGCAGTTATCATATAATGCCTTATGTAGACTTCACACTCTAAAAACTAGTGTGGTCTCCTTGGAAAGCAGATCTATCCAGATTCATCACCCAGAGACTCCACAAAATCCCGCACAAGTACCGGGTGGCACTGGCAGAGTACTGGCCAAGAATTTTGACAAATTGACCAATGGATGGGGATCCCAGATATACCCAGGATTACTTCTGCGTGACAGAGTGACACAGGCAAATAATAATAATAGGTTTTATTCAAACTAAAAGGGATGGTAGCCAAATAACTATGGGCTAGGCTTATAAATGCCCTTGGGCAGATAGCCTAGTATGAACCTATGAACCTATGAACCTATAATATGCAGTTTGAGCCAACAAACATTACTAAAGAGGGTAGTGAGCAAACAAAGACATTGAGACACTGGATTTAGCAAATATATTTGAGCAATTGCAAGATAAACACTTAAGTTTTTAGTACTGGAAGGTATTTCAAATAATACCCCTACATCTAAAGAGATCTAGTCAGAAATATTATTTGCTGGAATTTATAATCTGTGTCCCCGATTCTCTTCATTCACCATTTAACCTTTAAGTTCATGTCACAACAATCAAAATAAATTTGTACATATATGTTGATGAGATACAAAAGGTCATCACAACACTAGCTGAAATGATTCCCTCTACACTGTGCTGATTGTAGTCTACGTACTTGCATTTTGTACTTGCACCCTTTACCAATATGAATCATGCCTTTGTTTCAATAAAGAAGTCACCTCATCTACCTGCCAGCATAACCAGTAAGGGATAAGGAAGTCTACTAACATCTATTTTTATCTCAAATATTTCTTAAACATCCCTTATGGTCAATAAACATGACTAGTATAAACCTTGCACATATCACTTCTTTGACAATGGACTTGCAGTCATAATCAGCCATAATATAAGTAATATGCTCATCAGGAATCAGACACTATCAGAGTCAGAGTAAGCAATCACACCATTTAAAAATCCTCATTCCTATGTAGATAGTCCTAATATTTACAATAATTAATCATCCCCTTACATCTCCTCTTTAACCGTATCAGTATCCAGCTTTTATCCCTCATATTTGATCCCAGTTCTCTTTACAGTGTTGACTCAAGTAAACATCATGATTTAATTAAAGTTAAGGGCATCTGACCTACATTTTTGGAAAAATCAATCTCAGAAACTCTGGATAAAGTTAATAGGTCAGTATCCATGGGCCCAGTTTTATCCCTGGTATATGATTAAGTAACATCAAGGATACATTATTCCCTGTAGTATGTAGTATTTTCAGTGTTCTTTTAATTCAAGGATAAGCACCAGATCAATGAAAAATCTCCCATATAACTCCATTTTTTAAAAGGAAAGAATGATGTTATTGAAACTTATAGACCAATAAGTTTAACTTCAATATCAGGAAAGTATTTTGAGAAATGTTTAATAGAATTACTTTACAAAACTGGTACAAGTCTTTTTACTGTTAATATAGAACAGCATGGCTTCATTAGATCGACTTTAAGAAACTTAAATAGTTTCAATGAACTTATTACTGAAGCCATAAAGCAGGGACATTCTCCAGGGGTTGTATTTCTGGACCTGTCTAAGGACTTTGATAGCCTACCATTTGATATGGATAACAACTGTTTACGATAATTGAAGGTAAATATCTATAAAGTGAGATGGATTTTATAGATATTCGAATGGGCTTCCTTTGTTGAAGGTTGTCTACTGCCAATCATTAGCAGACCGGAGTTCCACTGTGGCGACCCCTAACTGGGAAAAGCCGAAAGACACAAATAAACATCTATAAAGTGAGATGGATTATTGAGTGTTTAAGAAACAGGTCAAAATGTATTAAATTTAAATGCACTCTGCATTTCTGCCTGTATGTTCCAGTGTTCCTCAAAGTTCAGTCCTGGGTGCTGCTCTTTTTCAATGTGTGTTTTTTCCACAAGTCCAAAAAATAAAGAGTTTTGGATATACAAATATGCTGATGATTGTAAGATTGAATTCACAATGAAAATTAAAAAAGATTATTATATCTTGAATACTCATATGAATACATTAATAGTATGAGCCAGATGAGTAGGTTTAAAGTCTAATACTGAAAACTGTAATATTATGTGTTTTACTAACAGGTTGTTATGTAACCCTTTTGGTCTACTGTATTGGTGAGGGAAGTAGAACAATACATAGATTTTGGAATCATGATTTCATCAAATGTATATTTTGGTAATCATATTAAGGCTGTATGTTGTAAAGCTCTGAAGAAGATGGGTTTTATTCTGAAAACATTAACAGCAAGAGATGAATAATGACTTAACCAGTTTTCAATTCATTTGTAAGCCTGACTATGGACTATAACAATGCTTTCTGTATATTTACTCAAGGGCAGTTGCATGAATTTGAAGGAGAACAGAGAAGAAAATTTACCAAAATGATAGCTTCAGACAAAGATTTGGATTATGAGATTAGATGCAAACACTTAAAACTTTATTCAATGTATTACAATTATGTTCATGGTGAACTTATATTAGCCTATAATATTTTTCATGATCCAGTTTTGCAAATAATGTTTAACTTGGACATTTTTTTAAAGTGATAATACTTTAAGATATAGCAACACATATTGTCGTGTGCATTTATACAAGACTAAAGGGTGTATTCATAGTCTGGGACTTCAGATTTCATCATGGTGATCCGAGAAGAGTTGCACTATGTGGATATGCAAATCACAGACTTTCAGCATGAATAAGTACATGCAAAGGAGTTGTTTTAATCAAGCCCACTATCACTAAAACATAACATAACATGCTTAATCCATAAGTGATAGTGGGACTGCTACTACGCTGATAAGGGGCTTTACATGTATGCACATGAGTATGATTTGTTTGCATACTGTAAATAGCCCTGAACGTACACCAGTAAGCAGCATTTTTAGGAGAATATAGAGATACCAGTGGAGATTGGTTAGTGCTTGTGCATACCTGGACATTTTACTGAAGGTGTCACTTGGATAAATGCTTCATTTTGGGATTGTGCATACTAGGACATGTTGCTGAAGGGGTTGCTTGGCAGGAGCTTTCATTTTAGTGTTTGTGCATACTAGGGTATATTACTGAAGGGGTCATTTGGGTGAATGTTTCATTTTGGTGCTTGTGCTTACCTGACATTTTACTAAAGGCATAGCTTGTAGAAATGTTTCATTTTTGTTTTTATGCATACAGGGATATACTCCTGAATGGGTCACTTGGAGAAGTAATTCATTTGTGTGTCAAGGAAGTGCTTGTGCATGCATGGTCAGACTGCTGAACTGATTGCTGGGCAAAACAATTTATTTTGTGTCATTTTAATGCTTGTGCATACTTAAGACGAATGAAGGGGTTATGGGGGAAATAATTAATTATTAATAATTAATTTGGCATGTAGCCCAGGCCGGTATGACCCTGACCTTGAGTAGCATCTTACCCTCACCAAGAATGATGCCACAATATGAAGACAAGATGATCAATTTCAACAATTGGCTTAAGTGTTGGTGTCATTCAAAGGGGATCCAATGCCTGTCAACTTGGGATGACATGCTCGACAAGCCACGATGCTTCACTAGGGACGGCTTGCACCTGTCACCCCTGGGCTTTCGGATATTGGCAAAGGCTCTTGCTACCCCCATAGTGCCTTTTTTAGGCAAGGCTCAAAAGACAAACCCACCTCCATAGGTATCACAAGGGATAAGAAACTAAGAGTAATGCTACTCAGCATGAAGTCTAAACCTCAAGATGCACTTTTCGAAACTCTCCTTAGCATGGAGAACATCGATATCTGTGCAGTAACAGAAACCTGGTTCAAGGCTCGAGAGCACCCCAGCACTACCGGTTATACCTCATACCATGCTTTTTCCCAAAACTTGGACGAACCACAAAAGGAGGGGAGTATCAATATTCGTCAAAGATACCCACACCTCCAGGTTGGTGGCACAGCACGAAGCATCAGAGACTATCCATGTGCAACTAACTGTGGGTAAAACTGCCTTCCAGTTTATAGCCTGCTACAGACCACCCTCCCAAACACAGGAACCCCACTTGGCCTTCCTGAGAATACTGGAAAATATGAAGGTCTCTCCAAACACCATTATATTGGGCGACTTCAACTACCCAAACATAGACTGGGAGCATTACTCTAGTTCCAACATCCTAGCCCAAAGGTTCCTAGAATTTATAAACTCAAATACTATGGAACAACTTGTTACCACTCCCACAAGAGGGGAAAACATACTGGACCTGATCATCACCAACATGGGGACACTATGCTCCAGACCAGAAGTGTATCCCTCACTGGTAAGATCAGACCATAAACTAATCTCACTGGATATTCACATCCCGACCCCACCCCCTGCCCAGAAAACCACAGTGAAAAACTTCTCTAAAGCAAATTTCACACGCCTCAAAACCGAGGCAAAATCCTTCAAAGCCCCCGGGCCTGTGGAAAATACGGCCCAGACTGCAGAATCCTTTATAAACGCATTCTATGACCACCTTCAGGAATGCATGGATCATCAATCCCAAATAAAACCAAGACCCAATCCTCCAAAGGCAGGCGTCCTGTCTGGTGGACCCCAACCATAAACAAACTATACAATAGAAGGAGGAAGCTACTACATGATAGAGCAAAATCCCAAAAAGGGAAGGCATCTCTGATCAGTATTAGCAAAAACTACGGGCAATCATAAAATGGTCTAAGGCCAGCTTGAGAGAAAAATTGCACAGGACACTAAGGATAATCACAAGGCTTTCTTTAGTTATGTTAGGAACCTGGGTGGGAATTCCCAGATATGCTCAGAATTAGTCCAAAATGACAAAAATACACAGAGCCCACAGACATTGCCAACATCCTGGCTGACAGGTTCAGTGCAAACTTCTCCCCCTCTCCCCACCAAAGGGCAAATATCTATCCCAAAGAGTGCTGCCCCCTGACATCTCAGATGCTCAGGTAAGAGCTGCCCTCTCCAAAGCAAAAAACACAGCATCAATGGGACCAGATGGTGTCCCAGGCTGCATCCTACATGAACTCCAAGAAGAGCTAAACCCAAACATAAAACTACTGTTCAATCTTAGCCTTACTACAGGATATGTACCCAAATAGTGGCGTACAGCAACAGTGGTCCCTCTCCATAAAGGTGGTGCCTCAACGGATCCTGGAAACTATCGCCCCATAAGCCTGACTAGCTTGCTCTGCAAAGCTATGGAAAGGATCATCATGGACCTCATAAATAAAGATATTGGGGACCTACAGACACTGGATCCTACCCAGTTTGGCTTTGTTAAGGGCAGATCCTGCCTCTTAAACCTGGTCAATTTCTTTGAAACAGTCACCAAGGCCATTGTGAGGGAAGGTGGTCCACACAGCCTACCTGGACCTCGCAAAGCCTTCGATACAATACCCACTCGGGCATTATAGATAAGCTCACCAGCTTAAATATAAACCCCTATGTCACTAGATGGGTTGCAAACTGGCTCAAGGACAGACCCCACATGGTTAGAATTGCTGGAGCAATGTCAGACTCCAAACCAGTTACAAGTGGCGTCCCACAAGGCTCAGTCCTGGGACCTCTCTTGTTCGGTATATATTTCTCAGCAGTACAGGCCAACACGGAAGGACTGTGGCTGACCAAGTTCGCAGATGACTGCAAACTGGGCGCCATAATCAACTCTCCAGCTGACACAAGCATCCTCCAAAAGGGCCTCATAGAAACAGACAACTGGTGCCAGAACCATGGCCTCAAGCTAAACGCCAAAAAGTGTATAGTCATCCCCTTTGGCAAAAACAAAGTGCCCACAAATTACCACACAGGTGGTAATCCATTAAGTACAGAAGAAGTCATTAGGGACCTGGGGACCCAAGTTGATAGCAATCTATCATTTGACAACCACGTGGCCAAAGTGGATAGAAAAACATTTTATATAGCCCACCTAATCATGAAGGGATTCACATCTAGATCAGGGGAGGTCATCGTACCTCTTTACTCAGCCCTCATCAGGCCCATAATTGAGTACAATGCCCCTTTTGGGATGTACCTTACCAGACACCTGCAGCAACTGGAAAGACCCCAAAAGTACCTCACCAAAAGGATCAAAGGGCTCAAACAGATGCCATATGCTACCCTGTTAAAGAAACTCCAGCTCTACTCAGTGGCATACCGCCTGCTCAGAGGCGATCTGTGCCTGACGTATAAAGCCATGTCCAACCCGAAATTAATGGACATGCTGCACCTCAGAAAATCCAAATCCCATCGAGCTACGCACTCAAGAGACTTGAACCTCAGCACTGAAATACATAGGACATGCTGGAGGGACAGATTCATAACCCAGAGGCTCCCTTCACTCTGGAATAAAATCCCAGTCCAGGTTAGGCAGAGTCCCACATTGACTCTCTTCAAGAGGAATCTTGATGAGTGGATGGGAGATCATAAGTTTACCCCGGCTATCACTTCTGTGTCACTGTTAGACAGAGGCACAGTATACTAACCTCAAAAAAAGGCATAGCAAAATTAATTTAAAATGGGTGGTGAAAGCCAAACACTCTCTGGCTAGGCTAGGGCAGATAGCCTAGTATGAACCTATGAACCTATGAACCTATGACTGTCAGGGAAGTGCCTGTGCATGATTGGACAAACTACTGAAGTAATGGCTGGGGAAAGTTCATGGATTGCAACTCCAATATCAAAAGCTAAAGCATCATTTTTAACAATGGCTGTCTGTACCACATGGATGTCTATAAATTGCAAACCTACCTCAGTATTTTAAAATCTGCACTTAAAGTTACATTTTAGTCGAATTTGATTGAAAGTTTGTTGTTTGTTTGTTTAATTTAACTGTGGAGGCTGCCCACTAAAGTGTTCTAGCCTGTGTAACTAATTTATCACTGTTTCTGCATTTTCTGTGTGTTTCTACCAAAAAAACAAAAAAACAAAAAAATAATCCTTGTTTTCCCGCCTTCCTCGACTAGTTTAGACCAGTTTACAGGCATTGCTGTATTCTGGGCTGTGGTGTAGTTCCTGTGTTGTCCATTACCTTACTTGGATAGAAGGAAGTTTCTTTGCTCACCAGTGGGAGTGGGGAGCCTTGAGCAGCCTACCTGTCCCTGTAGGAAGTGACCTCAGCACAAGAAGCTGTAGTAATTGGTTGTTTTGGACCATTTCTAAATCTTTTGTAGTTCACTGTTTAAAATCCACATTTGCACGGCTTTGCGCGGTTGTGCGCATAGCGCAGCACCGGTTAAACAAGGTTAAACTTTAGGAAGCTCTACTCTTAGTATAACCAGACTACTCACTATATTATAAGCCTAGCACTTGTTCTCAATACTTCTCTACTAAGTAAGCACTCTCGTACTAAGTAAAGCACTACATCTACTTACCACCCCTGTGAACTTCCACTTCCCTTAAAGGTATAGCACTCCCTTATACTGTTCTAGCATGTCGAGTTGTAGATTACTGGCATCGTCTCCAATTCAGCTGGTCAATCTGGGTATCTTGAGACAATGCTACAATTGTCTCATGTACACAGACAACCAACTCCTCCTCCCAACAAACACAAATACATGTGAGAGATACAACTATATAGCCAAACTGGAGGCTGAACTCTCTCAATTCAGGGCTGGCATGACCAGACAGGAGGAGATGGCAAACACACACACAGCAATCCCAGTCCCACATATACCTACCACAACTGCAAACCAAACACATAAAAACACAAAGACATACTCGGAGGCTCTAATAAAAAACTTACCAAAACAACAGAGGCTCCCAAAGCAGACATCCAAAAATCCACCACCTCAAAACAAAACACATGCAACACATACTTCAATAAATCAGTGTGTCAACCAATCACAGCCCTTAAGGCCAAACACCTTGCCTGATACACTAGTAATAGGTGACTCTATAGTCAGACACACTGATGTCCCGCTGACCAGGCTGAACAAGGAAAAGGTGACTGTGAGCTGTCTATCGGGAGCTAGGATCTGCCACATAATACACGCACTCAGGTCACTCCAAAGCAAGTACAAATATGACTCCGTCATTGTCCATGCTGGTGTGAATGACCTGAGACGTACCTCCCTGGACTGCATGAAAAGAGACATAGAGGAGCTCTCCGATTATGTAGCCCAGGCTGGTATGACCCTGACCCTGAGCAGCATCTTGCTCTCACCAAGAATGATACCACAATACAAAGACAAGATGATCAGCTTTAACAATTGGCTCAAGTACTGGTGTTATTCTAAGGGGATCCAATATCTGTCTGCCTGGGATGACATGTTGGACAAGCCACGCTGCTTCGCAAGGGATGGCTTACACCTGTCACCACTGGGCTTCCGGATATTGGCTAAGGCTCTTGCCACTCCCATAGTGCCTTTTTTAGGCAAGGCTCAAAAGACAAACCCACCTCCTTAGAAAACAAAAATGGAAAAAAACTAAGGGTAATGCTGCTCAACGCCAGAAGTCTAAATCTCAAGATACCGGCACTTGATGTGCTCCTCAGCATGGAGAACATTGACGTCTATGCAGTAACTGAAACCTGGTTCAAGGCTCCGGAGAGCACCCCAGCATTACCAGGCTATACCTCATATCATGCTTTTCGGCCCCAAAACCCGGGCCGAACCACAAAGGGAGGGGGTGTGTCCATATTCATCAAGGACACCCACATCTCCAGGTTAGTAGCAACACATGAAGCATCAGAGACCATACAGCTGCAACTAACCATAGGCAAAACTGCTATACAACTGGTAGCATGTTACAGACCACCCTCCCAATCTCAAGAACCCCACTCAGCCTTCCTGAAGACATTGGAGGATATGAATGTATCACAAAATACCAGCATACTAGGAGACTTCAACTACCCAAACATAGATTGGGTACATTATTCTAGCCCTAATACCCTAGCCCAAAGGTTCCTGGAATTCATAAATTCAAATGCACTGTAACAACTAGTCACCTCTCCCACTAGGGGAGATAATATACTAGACCTGATCATCACAAACATGGGGACGAAATGCTCCACACTGGAAGTATACCCCTCACTAGTGAGATCTGACCACAAACTAATCACCCTGGATGTACATATCCCACCTCCACCCCCAGCACAAAAGACCACCGTGAAAAACTTCTCAAAAGCAGACTTCACTCTTCTTAAGACTGAGATGGTATCCTTTAAGCCCACTGTGCCAGTGGAAACCACATTCCACAATGCTGAATCCTTCACAAATGCTTTTTATGGACATCTCCAAGAATGCATGGATCATGCAATCCCAAACAAATCCAAGTCCCTCTCCACCAAAGGTAAGCGTCCTGTCTGGTGGACCTCAGCTATAAACAAATTGTATAACAAAAGAAGGAAGCTACTGCACATCAGAGCAAAATCCCATGAAGGGAAGACATCTCTGATCAACATTAGCAGAAAACTACGTTCTCTCATAAAAACATCCAAGGCCAACTTTGAGAGAAAAATCGCTAAGGACACTAAAGATAACCACAAAGCCTTCTTCAGCTATGTTAGAAACCTGGGTGGAAACCCTCAGATATGCTCAGAGTTGGTTCACAACAACATAAAATACACTGAACCCACAGATATTGCCAACATTCTAGCTGACAGGTTCAGTGCAAATTTCTCCCCTCCTTCACCCCCAAAAGAAGAAATACTTATCCCAGCTGAATGTAATCTTCCTGTCATCTCAGATGTCCAAGTGAGAACCGCCCTAAACAAAGCAAAAAACAGCATCAATGGGACCTGACGGTATCCCGGGTTGCATGTTACGTGA
>NC_056741.1:1001643574-1001646074 GCF_019279795.1 Protopterus annectens | reverse complement strand
ATGTTTATAACTATGAATTTAAAACATTCTAACAAATGGTGATGTATTATGCAAGGAATATAATTTATCATGAGGGTGAATCAAAGAACACATACTTGTGTGCATGGCCCTATAAATGTGTGCAAGGAACCTATGGTTTGAAAATAGCTCAAAGGTAAACTTAATCCTCCACTATCAGATGCATTTTCTTTTAATGTGGGTTTTCATGCTATTTCAATGAATATGAGTTTCAAGGGCAGAGAAGTTTACTGCTCATGCTAAGTCTGTTTTCATTGCCAGACTGTATTGTTTAGCAAATGGCTCTCTGTTTGTGCTATTTTATTTCAATATTTGTAATCATTGCAGAAATAAATAAGAAAATGGGTTCCCTGCATCTTTATGTAAAATATCTATGATAATTCTTTCCATGGCTTTACATACAAGACCAGTCAGACATATGGTGTGTGGTTATCCAGGTCAGCAGAAGGCCAAACCTTGTGCTAAGGATTAACTGCTGCAGTCCTCCATTCACTAAGCATGAAGCCAATTAGTTGGCTAATGTTGAACAGTGATTTATGAGTGCTTAATAGCTCATGTTTCATGCTATCTAAGAGGTATCCCAGGATATTATCACTGAGGTAGTATTCTTTGACTTGTAGAGTGCATTGAAGATTTTTTCGCTAGTGATAGCCAGAGGATTTATGGTTGAGGGTGTTTTCTGAGAGATATGAAGGGGAAGAAGGGGTGAAACTGGGATTATATTTATCAGCCAGTAGGTTTGCTGTATCCTCTGATTCCTTTTAGGTGGTTCCATTAACAATTTGTTCAGCATACTGTCGTGTTACCTTTGAGGTTGCGAACAAAGCTGATGAAGGCCTTGTGGTTATCCTTTGTCTTTGAGGATATTTCTGCATCAAATTTGGCTTTGGTGGGCTTGATAAAATTTCTGAGTTGATTATTTAGTTTGAGGGGGTTCATACCTTTCTGGGCATTGCACTTTGGCCATGGTTTTCCTCCTTTTGTTATACAACTTGTTGATATCAAGATTCCACCTGAGTGGCTTGTTGTTTGAATTGGTTCTCTGCTTATTCCTTCTGGGTACAGCTACCTCAGTATAGCTGTTTACATGATAGTATAGGGTTTCTGTAAACAATTTGCATAGTGGTAGCAGAGTTCACATGGTTTTGGGGGATGGAAATTTTAGCATGGTATAAATCATTAGTACAAGGTTTGCTTTGGAATAATTCTTAAATGTTTGAGGGTTAGATGGCATCCACTTGTGATAAGTGTTTGGACAGGTACATAACAAAAGGGGCATTATACTCAGTGATTGGCCTAATGAGTGTCAAGTAGAGGGGAACAATTATATGCCTGGATCTGGATGATGTACCTTTAGATATAAGCTGTACAATGAAATGTTCATGCATCATGTAAGTAATTACTACCCTGGCATATACATGGAAGTGATCTGTTCAGAGATCAGCAATATGGAAGGGTGTGGCTTGGTCAGCAGTGTTAATGTGGGTATGGCTTGTTGAGGGGACAGCAGTCTGGGAGCTGTGAGTACAAATTTGAAAATACTGGCTACATTCCTGAGACAGATAGCTCGATCGATGATATTTTTAACTGGTTGCTACAGCTGCCAAATCACCTTCACCTTTTCATAGCATGTTAACTGTTTTATTAGTACTGGCATAAGCTTCCCATAGTTCACTTCTGCCTCATATTTGGACAAATGCTTGACTGCTGTAATGCTGCATGAATCTTTGACAATTGACAGGTATATATATATAGGCATAGTATTGGATGCATTGTTTTTTTTCTGATGAAGTCTATTGGGAACGAAAACGCAGTGTGTTGTTTGAACTAAGGCATTTATATGTTTGGAGAACTGTGTGTTTTGGAATAAACGATTGTCCTGAAACCTTTTTGTCTCGAGAACTGGACTCTGCAGTGGTGTGGGGCTACATCCGTTTTCTGCTGATTTAGTCAAGTTTGGAGTTTTTTTAACAGTTCCTTACTGTTGTTTCTTCTTGGTTCTTGAGGAGTGAGATGGACAGCTCATCCACAGAGGAGTCGCGTGGTTCGGATGACGTAGGCAGTATGCGCAAATTGGTAGGACAACTTACGGAGCTTATAAACATTTTAACACCACTCAGCCAGTCCCTTTTGGACAAGAATGGTTCACAGTATCGCAATAACCAGCGTTGTTTTGGTGACGGTAATCATGGAAGGGGACGAGAACAGGGAGAGCTTATAGATCGAGTGAACAGGATCGGCGACCCTGGAGGGGATAATTCTTTTCATCCCAGTGCTACGTCCCGATTATTTGCGGATGGTTTCCCTGGTCGACAGGGGAGAGAGGAACGTAATAACAGCAATGGTGACATTGAGGACAATCCAGGTACTGTGAATCATGTAGGAGCTTTAAATGTAACCATTAATAATATGGAATGGTTATGCTCCAAACCCAGTATTGATTTTCTAGTCAATATTGGATTTTAGCAAAACTGAATTTAAG